>NC_139226.1:92713260-92715760 GCF_055691185.1 Crinia signifera | reverse complement strand
TTGTGTTGATAAAAGACACCTGTGAGTCAGATCACCTTATGCAGGACGATGTATCCCGGTGAATGTATCCTGCCTGTACACCTCTCCTTCCTAATATACTGTAGCCTGCTACTAAGGGAGAAATCATGTCTCACAATTCCATTTCCCAATGATCAGTCTGCATTATAATATGCACCTTGGTATAACTAGATACAGAGCAGACTGGACCCTTATACTGTGTACAATCCGACCAAGCCATAGCAGCAATCAGCCTATTAATACTTGGTAGCTTGCAGCTGGTTTCTTGCAATCAGTACTGAGCAGAGACCTGTGCACTTCCTACATAGCAGCAGCAGGCTCTGATATGACAACAGGGAAAGGAGTTTAGAACTTTGTGCAGGAACAGCGTCCTACTAACAGCAGCAGCATGACTCCTGCCTACGTTCTCCCAGTGTATGCACGCCTAGTGTCACACAGCCTCACTGAAATAGAAAGTAAAAAACGTTTGACAGGACTGCATTTTAAAGCCAGTTCCCAAACTCTATAAGCAATCGATTACCCAACTCCAGGATAACCAATGCAATCCTAATCTGTTTGCACACCCACAAATCGGTCACCAGGAAATACAAATAGAAATAATTAAATAGAGAGTAAATAAACAAATAGAGAAAAAACGATAAATAGAAAACAATAAATAGAGAAAAATAAATAGAACAAAAATAAACAGTTAAAAGCTGTATGCAACAAAGTAACACATACTGCAAGTCACACAACCCTGCACAACCCCCTCCCCCCCTCTTTCCTCCTCCTTACCCCCCCAATCTGACAAATGCGCCCAGCCTAAATCTTCTACTTAGCAGCAGAATGATTGCAAATGGGAAGAAAGAAAAAAAAATACACAGGTTAAAATGGAGACGAGAGAATCCATGGCTTTGGCGTAAGGTCCCTGGTTTTTGAGTCATGGCTGTGCAGTGTGCTTGCTGTGTACAGCTCACCGCCTCCCTCTCTCAGCCTGCAGGAACCCTCTCCTCCTCATATCATGGGCAGTCCTCTAGCGCCCACTATTCCAAAAGCCAGGAATATCATTTTCACCAGACTTGGAACGATTCAATAGAGGGAAGAAAAAAAAAAAGTTGCTATCCCTTTCGTCAACTTTTAGTTAAGTTTCGTTTTTAGCATGTATGTACCATGGTGAGGGTCCCAGGATCTGACCAGAGGAGCAGCCAGGGTCTGAGTGTGAGAGGAAGGGAGGGGGGTAAGGGGCACAGACACAGGACTCAGTGCTGCCTGGCTAAGCTTATACACTCAGGGGTGGACAATCCAGAACCTATCTCCTGTGCTTCTCTAACCAGAAAGGAAGAAGAGACAGAGAGGGGCATTAAAAGGTGCACCAGCTTATGAAAACTAGGCATCCACCAGCCAGCTGGACAGATCCTACTGGATCTTAGGGGGCCACTGCAGGAGAAGCAAAGAAAAGAGACCTACTTTTGGCCAGTTTCCTCGCCCTCGCCTTGGATCTCATCTTGTCGGCTTGTAGATTCCTCTTCTCCTCCTTGAGCCCAGAAGCAAGCTACACACTATCTTCATCTCACAAGCATTGTCAATTTGGACACCTTTGCACATGCGCACACAGCGTTCAATCTGACACCCTCTCCAGGACTAAGAAAGTTTCCTATGAATTCATCATCATCAGGGTTTTTTTTTGTCCTATCCTCTTCTTCAGATCACTTATCTTCCCCCTGCTCTCCCCCTCTCTCCGAGGCTCCATCTCTCTGCCGGTCCCTGTACTGCCTCTTTAAGGAAAATCAGACCTCTTTCATTGAGACCCAAAGCAATTGGCCCCAGGATTGGACAAGTTTGAGGACCCAGGTACCAGTTAATGTGGCTAGTTACTATATATATATATATATATATATATATATATATATATATATATATATATATATATATATATATATATATATATATATCTATATATATATATATATATCTGTATATAAAACTTTTTTTTTTTACATTACAATACATTAGTTTTTTTTTTATTTCTACTTGTTTTTTTGTGGGTATTGTTAACACTTTCACGTGTGTGTGTGTGTGTGTGTGTGTTTTTCCATTTTTCTATTTTGTTTCAAACACACACACACACACACACACACACACACACACACACATATTGTTTCAAATACATACATTATATATATATATATATATATATATATATATATATATTATTATATTTCCCACAACAGTAATCCCAAATAGCCTTGGACTGATGATGACAACGGTAATGATCATTCAATAAAATACCCTTTTATTGGCTTAGCGTTGCTGCTGATTAACCTGCCACAATTAAACTTCACTTAATCTCTATAGGAAGCAGGGCTGATGGTTTGGAGCTGCTTTTTAACCCTTTGGCACCCAGGAACCACAAAAAGGGATGAAATACCCGGCTTGCTGGCTTTTTCTGTGTATTACTATAATGAACTTTCCTTTTTGTTCTGCGGTGGTCAAATAATGCGAG